>NC_069144.1:17492140-17496457 GCF_943734635.1 Anopheles cruzii | reverse complement strand
ATGGTTTTGGCGAACTCTCTTTTTTTCTCGCTATGTTTGTTTGATACGCATTCGTTCATTTTACACTAAACACCAACTTAGTGATAGGCGAGAGTTCGACCTCTCCCGTTCGCCGCTTCCTTAATAATGTTGGATTATATTCTGGATTATAGTTAGCCTACTAACTCTGTTAGGCTTAACTCTGTTTTGGCAAACGTGACCATTTTTATGCTGAGCCCAATGCTTATATCAACTTCTGCTTTACGCGCAGCACCCACAGGACGCCATTCGGGTGGTTCCAATTGGTTTCTGTTCCCAGCGTTTATACAAACACGCTTCTTTTTCTCTCAGCGTGTGTGCAACAGATACATTGTGCGACTTTACTTTGACTTTGGGTAACTTGTAACCCAACTGCTGGCTACTAGCAAACAAAACCAATTGGTACCGTGCCTTGTAAATACAACTCCGCATGCAATCTATAGTAATCAATCGGAATCAATCCTGTCCCCAATGCCCGAAACAATACAAGTGCAGTTGTAAACGCAAACACACACTAATCGATTGCGTTCGAGCGCCATTTGTTCTGCACTTAGCGCTAAAGGATTCGTAGTATTAACGGCGGTTTAGCCAACATCGCGTCGGATTTCGAATTTGAAATTGCTTCCCAATCGCGTTACACATACAGCCAGCGGCTCCAGTCCAAACAATCCAACTGCCAGTGTCCGAGCCAACACCGGCGGCCGATTGCACAGAAATGCAGCTAGCAGTGGTAGCCGTTGCCGGCTGACAACGACACGACACGCTCGTCATGTCAAAATTAAAAGCAAACACCGAATCGAACAAACGGCGGAAAAATTATAATCAAACAAATCACACTTTTTGCTCGGCCGAAAGGAAGCGCTCGGAACCGGAACATGGTACCGCCGAATGGTGCCACCGTGGTTGCTGCGGTTCCTGCACGACCCGTTAGGATCGGCTATTTGGCCGTTAGTTGAACAGTGGGTCCAGTTTGGGCCCAAAATCATACTGATGTCTATTCCACCAATTTGTAGAACAATTCAATTAAATAGCAAACACTCCCTAACTTCGAACTGCCCATGAATTGGAGGGTCCAGAGGACCCCAGCAAGGTTTTTCTGTGGTAACACTCGTCACGTTACTCATTTTAGCCTTATTCAGTCACCAAACTTTCCATAGTCATTTGTGCCGGTCGCGGACACACGAAACCAGCATGTCCGCAAGGAAGCATCGAACATATGCTACGTACCGGTGCTAGTCTATGCCGCGGACCGTTTTCGACGTCGATCGAGTTTCGAAATAAGGCCCGTGTACGTATTGCTTGCGTAAGAATGTTCTGTAGCGCAAAGACGCAAAGCCAGCGAATCAGAACCGGCAGCAGTAAGGACACTTATCTGGACCTTTCCATGAACGAACGATTAGAACCAAACCGCACCTTTTGGCAAAATAATCGATTCCTTTGACACCACAAATGGTAGTTTATAATTTTTTTTTCGATTTCTTTTTCCGTAATTCTTACCTAATTTTCGAGTTGAATCATCTACAGTAAATACTACGTGGTTGGCTACACAAAAGCCATTTCAAGAGACTTTAGACGCAGAAACCCACAAGAAAGATCTGGTACAGAGAGCCACAAAAGCGTGTTCCACTTGTAAAGTGATCGAAAAAGCTTCAAATTGTTCGCAAATTATCGGTAAAGCTTCCCGGCTTACAACATAAAAGTGGATTAAGCCAATCTAGAGCATCCCTCCAATCGAAATATATTCAACCAATCAGGTCGATTATGACAAACGCGGGCCAACGACGATGTTGTTGAAGGTACTGATTCTATCATTTGATAAAAAATCGTGCCGGATCGTTTTTTAAATTCGCAACAGATCCGTAACAGTTCGCGCCGAGATGGTTACGGAACAATCTGAACACTTTGAAACCGGGCTGCAACAGAGCAAAACTGGTTTATGACTCATCGCGTGATCGGTTCCCCCAAAAACCCCGAACGGTTACTCTGTTCACTTCGAAAAATACCCTTTCCGATTCGATTCGCGGTCCGCTCCAAGTACGCATCTTCAGAACGGTAACCGGATCGGTTGCCGTGTGTGCAAGCATTCAATTACATTCCGGCCCTTGATGACGCGCATTCCGTCGTTCAGCTTTCGTGAGAAGGTGAGTGTTGATTTGCATCGTTACTGCAACACTGCAGTTTTGCGGTGCATTGGCTGCACCGGCCGGCTGCAGCGGGGAGTACAATTCGTTGTTTATTTACACATCAATTCAGACAAAACGTGCCACTGGCTGGTGCTGTTTCGTTGTCAAACGAGATGCAAACCCAGGAGCAGCCTGGACCCGGGATGGATTAATTTTAGATGGCACCGTGTTGCATCTAAAATGCAGTGCAACCGGCTCGACTGCCACAATGCCATCATTTATGCATTTCGATGCACCGGCTGCTGCTGCTGCTGGGCAGGCTAGTCCGGGCTGGCCGGGCTGGCCGGGCTGGACTGGCTGGCAACAAGGTACACGCTTTGCGGGACCGGTGACAAAACAACCGAACTTTATCGGTGCCGAATTTGTTTCTAAATTCTTTTCCCGGTGTAACTGTTACTTTACCGGGCCCCCGATCCACGCGCCACGGGCCAGCCGGCCCGATGAATTATGCACGCGATCACTGCGAGCTGCGATAGCGTGTCATGAATTCGTGATCCGTCTTTTTGTGCCAGGGAGCGGGTGCGATTTACAGGAGCAATTTGCGTCAGGATAACGTGCCGAGGACAGCGTCGACCAACAACGAAGCGGTTCCGATCCGGGCATCCGGAACAAGCCGGACCGGGTGTGATGCTCCGAGTAGGGGAGCAAACACAACCCCAAAACTCACTCATTTGAATATGCATGCCAACGGACGCACCGTGCCACGGCAGAATTGTGTGACGATAAGCCGTGACAAATCGCGCAAATTGTTGTGTTGTAAATAAACCGGAAAACGTTTGGAAAGCGATGAAAGACTAGGCGGATTGGGAAAGCTGCGAGGAAAAAAGTATGTTGCCGAGTGATTTCATTGAAACTGCATTTGTAACGTTTGATTTGTAATTCGATTTTCATGTCAAGCTATCAGTAGTCGCTCTGAGCCGGCACATAAAATCACCGCACTCAAAGGCAAAATCGGCTATCCACACAAATTGTACACCAGGTCACACTCAACTGAGAACGATGCCTGGGAACTTATCAATCCTAACAAGGTCAAACTTATTCATAAAAACGCCAAATCCAACCAAAACTCCCAACCCGCGGTAACAAGCAAAAGTTGTAGCCAACCCTAAACCTGATAAAGACCATAGCAATCGCCCAAGTTGTAGATCAACAAGTCCCATACGTGGCATAGGAAAAAGTTGTGGAAAAATAATAGCAATTAGAGTACAGCGACATTGTGAGAAAAATAAGTTTATACTCACTACTCAATACGCTTTTAAAGTCCCATCACACGACAACCCATCAGATACTTCGAATGGAAAACAAGAAAATTTACAACAGATCTAGGACAAGATCAGCTGCAGCACTTTGAGCATGCACACGATGCTCATCTATTCATCGAGCATTAAAACTAATAATAAAGAATTCAAACAAAGTGGCAAAACATGTTTACAATTCCATCGTAACTATACGGGACACAAATGGCCCTTAAAACAGAAGCGATCTCTTTAGTCCGTGCCCGTCGTAGGATTCGTTACACTCACGTTGAATTAATGTATCATTGAAACTCCATGGAGTCAGTCGATAAAATTTTCAAGAGTCCACTTCGATCAAAGATTCACTTTTAAAACCTGATAAATAATGCTTTAATAAAATGTCAGTAAAATAGAGCATAATTGGGAAATGCGTTGTACTGTACAGCGCAAAACTTGAAGTTTCCGAACACATTCCGAACTTCATATTCAAGCGGCTCCAGTCAACCGCCCTCTACAACACTGCCCGTGCAGTGACGCACTCAATCCGGCTAGAGAAAGCCCCTCACGATGTTTCCCTTGACCAGGGAAAGAAAGGTACATAAATTTTCCAGATACTTCAATGGGGTTTCACAGGCGCGCACAATGGCAGGAGATTTAATGGAAAGTTCGGCCAAAGGCTCCATAAATTTTGACCGGTTACGCTTTCCGAGAGTGTAGTTATAAACGAAAGACGGTTTTCTGGTCCGCACTTTGCTTCTTCAGTTGCACTAAACAGTATGTACAATATACAATATAATAAACTATTTAGGTATAAGTAGGACACTAAAAAGGGTCTGGTTGCAGTGTAAAGCTCTTTGCAATAAGTTTAAAGGCACCAAATG
>NC_069144.1:17473323-17491640 GCF_943734635.1 Anopheles cruzii | reverse complement strand
ATGGTTTTGGCGAACTCTCTTTTTTTCTCGCTATGTTTGTTTGATACACATTCGTTCATTTTACACTAAACACCAATTTAGTGATAGGCGAGAGTTCGACCTCTCCCGTTCGCCGCTTCCTTAATAAAGTTGGATTATATTCTGGATTATACTAGGTCTATACGTTGAGAAAAGGACTTTTAAAAAGATGGCTGTACCTGCCGATTGGGACTTCCTAGTTTTGCTGTTCATTCATCATTACCTTATTTTGACATCAGGTAAATGTGTCCAGGTCGCAAAAAAAATTAATCAATTTGCAAACGACCGTTGAAAGGGTTAGATCATGGCGAGTTTTGTGCCCGAAAAAAGCGTTTTGCGGGGATTATTATTTTTCTGCTCCTCTTGAAGAAAACTGCTTCGGAATCGCACCAAATGCTTGTCGGGACTTGTGTTTGGAAGATTGCAGTGCTTTAAGTGGTTTAAAAAATTCCAAAATGGCGATTTTGACTTAACAAAAAATAACGTCGAAGGACTCCAAAAAACGGACTTTCTGATGGGACAGAAAGGAGTGGTGTTTCACAAGCTCCTAAAATCTGATGCAAACGTTAATTCCGATCGCTACTGACAACAAATGATCAATTTGAACCATGCATTTATCGAAAAACGACCAAAATGCAATTCTAGGGGGTTCCAATAGGGGCGACTGGTGGCCCGTGGAAACAAGCACCAGGCCCCCCAAAAAACAAAACTGTTTGAGGATACTATCAAATCACTTGGATGGAAGCTGCTATCCCTCCCCGCGTTATTCCCCAGACTTGGCTCTTTCCGAATATCATTCTTTTTCATCGATGGGACACGTATTGGCTGAGCAGCCCTTCGTTTTTCTACGACGAAGTCGAAATGGGATGACTAATTAGTTTACTTAAAAAGTCTAAGAGTTCTTTCGTCTGGGAATCCATGATTAAGCAGAGAGATAGGAGAAATGTATAGCTAGCGATAGCACATACTTAGAATAAAATAGAAACTTGCAAAAAAAAATTATAAACATTTTTTGTGTGTTAAAACAGTCCTTTTCTCAACGTATAGACCTAGTAGTTAGCCTACTGGCTTAACTCTGTGGTGGCAAACGTGACCATTTTTATGCTGAGCCCAATGCTTATATCAACTTCTGCTTTACGCGCAGCACCCAGAGGACGCCATTCGGGTGGTTCCAATTGGTTTCTGTTCCCAGCGTTTATACAAACACGCTTCTTTTTCTCTCAGCGTGTGTGCAACAGATACATTGTGCGACTTTACTTTGACTTTGGGTAACTTTTAGCCCAACTGCTGGCTACTAGCAAACAAAACCAATTGGTACCGTGCCTTGTAAATACAACTCCGCATGCAATCTATAGTAATCAATCGGAATCAATCCTGTCCCCAATGCCCGAAACAATACAAATGCAGTTGTAAACGCAAACGCACACTAATCGATTGCGTTCGAGCGCCATTTGTTCTGCACTTAGCGCTAAAGGATTCGTAGTATTAACGGCGGTTTAGCCAACATCGCGTCGGATTTCGAATTTGAAATTGCTTCCCAATCGCGTTACACATACAGCCAGCGGCTCCAGTCCAAACAATCCAACTGCCAGTGGCCGAGCCAACACCGGCGGCCGATTGCACAGAAATGCAACTAGCAGTGGTAGCCGTTGCCGGCTGACAACGACACGACACGCTCGTCATGTCAAAATTAAAAGCAAACACCGAATCGAACAAACGGCGGAAAAATTATAATCAAACAAATCACACTTTTTGCTCGGCGGAAAGGAAGCGCTCGGAACCGGAACATGGTACCGCCGAATGGTGCCACCGTGGTTGCTGCGGTTCCTGCACGACCCGTTAGGATCGGCTATTTGGCCGTTAGTTGAACAGTGGGTCCAGTTTGGGCCCAAAATCATACTGACGCAGTCTATTCCACCAATTTGTAGAACAATTCAATGAAATAGCAAACACTCCCTAACTTCGAACTGCCCATGAATTGGAGGGTCCAGAGGACCCCAGCAAGGTTTTTCTGTGGCAACACTCGTCACGTTACTCATTTTAGCCTTATTCAGTCACCAAACTTTCCATAGTCATTTGTGCCGGTCGCGGACACACGAAACCAGCATGTCCGCAAGGAAGCATCGAACATATGCTACGTACCGGTGCTAGTCTATGCCGCGGACCGTTTTCGACGTCGATCGAGTTTCGAAATAAGGCCCGTGTACGAATTGCTTGCGTAAGAATGTTCTGGAGCGCAAAGACGCAAAGCCAGCGAATCAGAACCGGCAGCAGTAAGGACACTTATCTGGACCTTTCCATGAACGAACGATTATAACCAAACCGCACCTTTTGGCAAAATAATCGATTCCTTTGACACCACAAATCGTAGTTTATAAGTTTTTTTTCGATTTCTTTTTTCGTAATTCTTACCTAAATTTTCGAGTTGAATCATCTACAGTGAATACTACGTGGTTGGCTACACAAAAGCCATTTCAAGAGACTTGAGACGCAGAAACCCACAGGAAAGATCTGGTACAGAGAGCCACAAAAGCGTGTTCCACTTGTAAAGTGATCGAAAAAGCTTCAAATTGTTCGCAAATTATCGGTAAAGCTTACCGGCTTACAACATAAAAGTGGGTTAAGCCAATCAAGAGCATCCCTCCAATCGAAATATATTCAACCAATATTGGATTCTTTCGGCTGGCGCCCAACGTGGGGCACGAAATGAACTCGCGATATGACATTAACCACGTTTTTTAACGCGTTTATTTGGGTTACTTTTTACAACGGCAACGTTAATGGAAGCGGCAACGGTAACGGAACGGTAACAGGTTAAAAAATTCCGTGATCTCTCGCGGTCGCTTCTGGAATCCAAGTCCCTTGTCCGATCACGCTTACTCGCGCGCAGGCCGATCGGGCGAGGACCTTCACCCGGTCGGCCTGGTGGTATTGGTAGCTGCGTTCGAAGCGAGGTCGCTCTCCCGTGACCGGTAGCGCAGTCGTTCCGACAGTTAAGCGGGTAGATCGATATTCTCGCCGCTTAACTGACAACCAATCAGGTCGATTATGACAGACGCGGGCCAACGATGTCGGGTTTGTTGAAGGTACTGATTCTATCATTTGATAAAAAATCGTGCCGGATCGTTTTTTAAATTCGCAATAGATCCGTAACAGTTCGCGCCGAGATGGTTACGGAACAATCTGAACACTCTGAAACCGGGCTGCAACAGAGCAAAACTGGTTTATGACTCATCGCGTGATCTGTTCCCCCAAAAACCCCGAACGGTTACTCTGTTCAATTCGAAAAATACCCTTTCCGATTCGATTCGCGGTCCGCTCCAAGTACGCATCTTCAGAACGGTAACCGGATCGGTTGCCGTGTGTGCAAGCATTCAATTAGATTCCGGCCCTTGATGGCGCGCATTCCGTCGTTCCGCTTTCGTGAGAAGGTGAGTGTTGATTTGCATCGTTACTGCAACACTGCAGTTTTGCGGTGCATTGGCTGCACCGGCCGGCTGCAGCGGGGAGTACAATTCGTTGTTTATTTACACATCAATTCGGACAAAACGTGCCGCTGGCTGGTGCTGTTTCGTTGTCAAACGAGATGCAAACCCAGGAGCAGCCTGGACCCGGGATGGATTAATTTTAGATGGCACCGTGTTGCATCTAAAATGCAGTGCAACCGGCTCGACTGCCACAATGCCATCATTTATGCATTTCGATGCACCGGCTGCTGCTGCTGCTGGGCAGGCTCGTCCGGGCTGGCCGGGCTGGACTGGCTGGCAACAAGGTACACGCTTTGCGGGACCGGTGACAAAACAACCGAACTTTATCGGTGCCGAATTTGTTTCTAAATTCTTTTCCCGGTGTAACTGTTACTGCACTCTGCACCGGACCCCCGATCCGCGCGCCACGCGCCAGCCGGCCCAATGAATTATGCACGCGATCACTGCGAGCTGCGATAGCGTGTCATGAATTCGTGATCCGTCTTTTTGTGCCAGGGAGCGGGCGCGATTTACAGGAGCAATTTGCGTCAGGATAACGTGCCGAGGACAGCGTCGACCAACAACCAAGCGGTTCCGATCCGGGCATCCGGAACAAGCCGAACCGGGTGTGATGCTCCAAGTAGGGGAGCAAACACAACCCCAAAACTCACTCATTTGAATATGCATGCCAACGGACGCACCGTGCCACGGCAGAATTGTGTGACGATAAGCCGTGACAAATCGCGCAAATTGTTGTGTTGTAAATAAACCGGAAAACGTTTGGAAAGCGATGAAAGACTAGGCGATTTGAGAAGGCTGCGAGAGAAAAAGTATGTTGCCGAGTGATTTCATTGAAACTGCATTTGTAACGTTTGATTTTTAATTCGATTTTCATGTCAAGCTATCAGTAGTCGCTTTGAGTCGGCACATAAAATCACCGCACTCAAAGGCAAAATCGGCTATCCACACAAACTATACACTAGGTCACACTCAACTGAGAACGATGCCTGGGAACTTATCAATCCTAACAAGGTCAAACTTATTAATAAAAACGCCAAATCCAACCAAAACTCCCAACCCGCGGTAACAGGCAACGATGCTCATCTATTCATCGAGCATTAAAACTAATAATAAAGAATTCAAACAAAGTGGCAAAACATGTTTACAACTCCATCGTAACTATACGGGACACAAATGGCCCTAAAACCAGAGGCGATCTCTTTAGTCTGTGTCCGTCGTAGGATTCGTTACACTCACGTTGTATTAATGTAGCGTTGAAACTCCATGGAGTCAATCAGTAAAATTTTCAAGTGTCCACTTCGATCAAAGATTCACTTTTAAAACCTGATAAATAATGCTTTCATAAAATGTGAATAAAATACAGCATGATTGGGAAATGCGTTGTATTGTACAGCGCAAAACTTTAAGCAAGCCAAGCCGAACGCAAGCCGAACCTCATATTCAAGCGGCTCCAGTCAACCGCCTTCTACAACACTGCCCGTGCAATGACGCACTCAATCCGGCACGAAAAAGCCTCTCACGATGTTTCCCTTGACCAGGGAAAGAAAGGTACATAAATTTTCCAGATACTTCAACGGGGTTTAACAGGCGCGCACAATGGCAGGAGATTTAATGGAAAGTTCGGCCAAAGGCTCCATAAATTTTGACCGGTTACGCTTGCCGAGAGTATGGTTATAAACGAAAGACGGTGTTCTTGTCCGCACTTTGCTTCTTCAGTTGCACTAAACAGTATGTACAATATACAATATAATAAACTATTTAGGTATAAGTAGGACACTAAAAAGGGTTTGGTTGCAGTGTAAAGCTCTTTGCAATAAGTTTAAAGGCACCAAATGTATCGGTCCTAAGGCTCTGCTCATACACTGCATCAAGGCCATCTACTTTCACCAGCGCAGTAACACCCCTGGCCGGCTTGCCGTCCTGAAATTTGATTCTGACGCTACACTTGAACGGTGCTCCTGGCACAAAGTCTTTCGCTGCCTTTTCCAACACGGCGTTATAGACATTCTTGAACACCGTTATAGGGTATCGTCTGGAAACCGTGCGATCTGGAAGTAGACAAATTGCCCAATTATGATTTGACGAAGCGTTCACCGGTGAGAAGTGCGTTACGTTACTTGTGTACTGCTCTTTGAAAATGACGTTCAGCGTTACATCACTCTGGCTGTCGAAAATATCTAATTCGCGATTGAAGGGAAGATGAACTGGAAGCATTCCATTAACCTGAACGGTTTTCTTCTGGTCAAGGTCGTCCTGCTCGAAGTAGAGTTCCAGTGTCGCTGTGCCTGCTACTGGTTTGCCAAAGTAGTAGCTTGCCGTTATCGAAAGATTCAGCGCCTGGTGCTCCAACAGCGGAACCACCGTGGGCTGCACGTCCACGTCGAACGTGGACAGAACATATTCCTTCACTTCGAACGTCTTCGACACCATTTTATCGTGGAAACTCACTTCGATCTTGTAAGTACCCAGTAACGGAGATGGAGCGATGGAGATTTCATTCTCAAACACTCCGGCGTACAGGCGCGCCTGGGTCCATTTGCGGATGTTGTTGTTGGACGAGTCCCTAACGTTTATGTTCAACTCAAACACATCGGACGGTGGCTTCAGATCCACGTCCAGCACGATCACACGGAACTGCACTGTATCACCGGGTTTGTACACGGGTTTGTTGAGCTGTAGCAGGGCTGAAACGGAATCGCCTTGGTACTCAAGTAAGTGTTCCTTGTGAAAGCTGAATCCACGTTGCCCATCGACCGTAATCCGGTAATCTCCTTCCGGCGCACTGGCAGGTATCTAGAAACGGGGCCCGAAACAAACGAATAAACAAGAAACTTCACTACACAGGCGATCGTCATCAAACATGCAAGACGTACGTGGAAGGTGATCATTTTGTTTGAGTTTTGTCGCACGTCCACCAGTTTCGTAAGGTTTAGCGGGCTTACGCCGTCTTGATGATCCATTAGCCGCACCATCAGATCGACCTTGTTCAGCTTGCTTTGAAAGTTACTGATCACCAACGTGTAGTCCCGATTGGGTCGGATCGATTTGGGTCCCACAATCAACAAACTGCAAACATCCGTCAACGCGCTCCGGTTAACTTGTCACCGATCTCACTTCAGAGAGCCCCGTGATGTACTTACCCTTGACTCACGCCTACCAGCAGCACTAGCACACAAACTGCTAACTCTTTTAAAGGACCCATTACTGGATTGCACCATCCGGTTTTGAACGTCTGTTCCGAATGCCGTCTCAGAAAAGACTGCGAATTCGCTCAGTTCCGATCGCGATGTTCAGGCATACACGGGATACGCCATGCGGTGATAAGGAGCAGAAATCCCCATGTTGAACCCAAGGATCATAGCTAAGTGTATCAGTATACAGAGACAAGCTGCAAATCACAAAAAATTACCGTGCCGTGCGTTCGATCAACTACTCACTCACAGACGAGCTGACAAGAGACATTTCCAGGCGACAATGGGCTACTTACTGGGGACGTAGTAATCGTGCACCTTCACCGTGCACCGGCCTTCGGAGCGCCACCTTAAACCGTCGATAGGCAGTGATCACGAAACAGTTTTTCTCGGTCGAAATGAATCGGAACTCTCTTCTCACATTGACAGGATTCCGGAATACTAGCTGAAGTGGAGTAATCCTTTCTCGATGGTTATCAGTACAGTACAGATTGACAGTACGATCGTGCTTAATTAAGTATGGTAGCTTATCGACGATGTAAAACGAACGATCGATCCGCACACTGGATCGATCGAGAACCAGCATACAAACTACTGCATCCTTTATGGGATACATTTTGGAATTGTTCCTTCTTGTTTTGAATGTCTGTTCCGAGTGTCGCCTCATGAAAGATTGCACATGCACTCAGTCCTAACCGCAATGTTCACACATACACGGGATTCCCCATGCAGTGATAAGGAGCAGAAATCTCCATGTTGAACTCGCGGATCACAGCTAAGTGTATCAGTATACAGAGACAAGCTGCATATCACAAACAATCACAGTGCCGTGCGTTCGGATGAGGTTATGCGCAGGAACCCATGCAGCTATAGGACGGTGACGTAATTTTGAATTTCTCAAGCCTAGTTGTAACGTTTAGAGAGACGCTATTTCTGTTTATTTCTCGACAATTTGAACAGAAAAGAAACTACCGGCTATCACTTCGGCACGTTTTTGCAGGATTCCGGGCAGTCTTCCCCTTTGCAGATGTCACACACTTCCTGTTTGTCCACCTCGTACACCTTGATGGCGTTTAAGTCTAAAGTAGGATAAGGAAAGATCAACTACTCACTCACAGACGAGCTGACAAGTGTCTCTTGTCCAGGCGACAATGGGCTACTTACTGGGGACGTAGTAGTCGTGCACCTTCACGTACGCCGGCCTTCGGAGCGCCACCTTAAACCGTCGATAGGCAATGATCACGAAACAGTTTTTCTCGGCGCCCATGTTGTTGTAATACAGTACGACGGACGTTCCACCGTGTAGAATCTCGATTTTCTGAAAACATTTTGCGGCTCAATACAATAAAAACATCGATACCATCTCACATTACAATAAAACCGTACCTGTATTGGGTTGGCATCGGTCGCCTCACTGATCGGGTTGCTGTCCACGACGTAACCGCTGGGGAAGTTCACTTCCACTAGCGCCATGTTGGACCGTTCGTCCGTAAGATTCGGAATGTAACTGCTGCACACGTAAAGCTGCAGCTCGTAGTCCGAGGTGGAGTTCTTTTTCACCAGGTCTAGGTTGAACCGTTCGGTAAAGTTCACCAAATTGAGGCTATATTGGTAGTTCACCTGTAGAAAGCCAACACCGATCCCGCCGACGTCCACGGTCAGCTTTTTCACGCCCTCCGGAATCTCCTCGTAGCTGAACTGATCTAGATCGGTGGAAGTGAATCGGAACTCTTTTTTCTCATTAGCGAACTTTAGCTGAATGGAGTAATCGTTTCGCGAAGGCGAGATCTTCTCCGCCAGTTTCGAAAGCGCTTTCAGGCCAACGAACGTGTCCTGGGTACGCGGGAAACTTCCGGTGCTATATCGTTGGTCTACGAGCCAACGCATAATCGCCGTACCGTCGATGTACATTTTGGCCATCACATACGACAGTAACGCGTAGGCCGTGGTTTCGATTTGATTCGATGCTCGTGGCCAGTAGCACTTCTTTCCTTTCTCAAGACTGGCGGAGACTTTGATCAGTTTCGCAATAGCTTCGGTTTTACGGTAATGATTATTCAGCCAGAATGCATACGTAGCGATAGCAAGATCGTACGAGTCGTTGATGTTGTCATAGTTGCTGCTAAGATATTTCATTCCATTTGAAATAACAGATGGATGTTCCGCGGCTTCAACTGGATTTTCCATGAAGGCAATCATTACATACGAAGTAAGCGAGATTCCTTGACGTAGCGCCCCTTGCATGTCCTTTTGGGTAACCGGAACCATCTCTTCGAAGCGCCCATCGGGGTTTTGTGTGGTTGCCAGCCAGGCGAAGGCTTGCGAGATCATCGTTTTATCCACAGTAATGTACTTCGCTGCCGTTATCATCGACTTTACGACAAAGGCCGTAAGAAAACTCGATCCGCCTTTTCCCTCCCAAACGCCAAACGATCCATCTGGCTGACGATATTTCATCTGGTTCTGGTAGCCTTGTTCAAGAAATCCGGTCGCCTTTGCGATGAGTGCCGCCTCCTTCGAACCGGTCGCCGTCAGATAGTCCAACACCTCTATATTCGGCACGAAACGCACCATATTTTGCTCTCCGCAACCTGTAGGAACGCTAAGCAGATCGCCCAGGTTTCTCACCACCGATGTCAGTATGTTGGCTGCAACAGAAAGCATGGCTTTGGATATCGTGTAATAACCGAACAGCATAAATAATACTTACAGACAACCTCAAACCTAATGCTCACCGAGCCAACGTCGGCCCTCTTGTCAATGTTCAAAGGTAATTCGAAAGATTGATTCTGGTATTCGTTGAGGCAAAAGAAGCGTGTTTGCATCCTTGGCTGTACCAAGCTTTCTGGCAGGACCCGGATAACTCTCTCGATGGCATCGTGTTCCTCGCCGAGCATGATGGAGGCTTTCACGCGGACCGTCATATCCCCCAGTTTTTTTGCCTTCACCAGGAACGAAACAGGCACACCGACGTTCGGTGGAACAGACAACCTTTTCGTATGACTAAGCTCTGTGTTGAATGGGAAAACACGATTGGACTATAGCGTTAGCTAAAAATATACTTTTAAATACCTACTTACCACCAATTTCCTTTCCAAAGAACTCGGTTTGGTTCGCAATGTTGTACATCGTCACGTCGGCAGTATATTCTGCACCGAGTGTGTTGAACAGGGTAAACTGCAACACAACGACCTCATTGCGCTTGATGGAGTACGGTAGGTTATCGACGATGTAAAACGGTTGCAGCGTAGTGAACTGTATCGGTTTCTTGATCACTTGGCGACGATGATTTTGGAGCGCGGTACTAATTGGGCGGTAGCATTCAGCTTAAACTGGAACGCGGTACTGCGGGTCGGTCTGAACGAGCCCGAATCTATAATTTCCCCCTTCGAAACCACGTAGTAAATGAAGAACGTCATCGTTTCGGAACACATGACCATAAATTGTAACATTTGATTTATCTTAATCCTGCAAAATCATAGAACATAGAAGTTATCAGTTCGGAGGAAGTGCGGAATAGCGAATGCTGTTGGCTGTCCTCCACTTACGGTGACTTAAGTTCAATTTTTATGTACGAATTAGTTGTTCGCTCAACCGGTTCGATGGACTCGCTGAGAAGTTCGTTATCATCCACCGTGACCTGCGACAAGAAACGGAGAAAAATTCTTTGAGCAAAAACGAAACCCCGCTATCGCTCTCTGTTGCGTTTCACTTGCAACCTTTAACACATACAGTCACTTGCAGATAAGTCGTGTCAGATCTAGGCCGCAACTGTAGTTTAATAATGCCGTCGTTATCGGTCCTGAGGCTCTGCTCATACAATGCATCAAGCCCATCTACTCTTACCAGCGCAGTAACACCCTTCGCCGGCTTACCGTCCTGAAAATTAATTCTAACTGAGCAGAAAAGGGAAAAGCTACCGCTGTGCAGAAAAAAAAGAAAAACAAACTCTCCCCGCGGAGAGAGAAAGATCGCGGCGAGTGCGGCTGCGATAGTTGAATCCAATAGGTTTCGAACATCCTCAAGCGATAGTTGAAGGGAAGGAATAGGGAAGGAGCTATTTGATGTAAGTTCTTCGACGATATAACTTACTTCGCTCGGAATATCTTACTCATACCGAGTATTTGATTAAAATTAAGCAGTTTAAAGCTGCTCGTAACACGCTGGTAGAACGGTGCCGTCAATCATTTTCAGGCTCGCTACAAAAGGCGTAGAAATATCCCGGCGTGTAATTGCAGGATCCCGAAGAAACGTGTTGGTACGCAGGAAGTATGTCCGTTTTCAGAGAGTGTTCAACCGTAACTCGTTCTTTTCGTTGCGGTAGCGGACCCATCCTCGCTTATCACCTGCTGGTAGCTCGTCCACGAGTTCTTGGATAAGCAGAGGATTATTCAGACGTTGAGTCATGCTCGCTGCTTCCAGGTGATCGCACAATTGTTCCACCTTATTTCCGAACGGGATAAACTTTTCTAATTTTTAGCCCTTGGGGATCTAGACGCCTTACTTTTTCTAACAAACTGTGGAGCAACTGCTCTGAACGACCATACAGTTGCCGGAGTTTACTTATGACTTTAGGTGCTGTCTTACGTAGTAGTAATTGCCCTCTCACGTTCTCCAAAGCGGCCCAACCTCCAAAGCGACGTTGAGAACGCTTTCTGATTTTCTTTCTCAAATTGTGGTAGAAGCGACCGAATCATGTGTGAGGATTGGTCATCGGCCAGCAGTCCGATCGAAAACAAACGCGAAATTCCAGGGGAATTCAAGTAAAAGGTGGAACAAGGAGAAAGGAGAAGTTTTGAACCACGACGTTCGCCAAATCCCAAATGCCGACCTGCAACAAAGTGAAACCTTGTAAGATGTGCAAGAGGACGGGCCATCGATTACCACTGTCGTACGATGACCGCTCTCTGTTCGCAGACAAGTTTAAATTGTGTAATCGCTTGAATCGGTAGAATTGAAAATCGGTAGACAAGTTGCCCCTAAGATCGGCTCAAACGGTCGACAAACTTATGTTCCCTAGGCGGATTTTAAACGCCCTAGACATTGCTACCGAATACGATTATTTTTGAGACTTATAGTATAAGATCCAATAAGATCATACAAACATCAGCATCCGGGGCTACTGATAGGTTTGAATAATTTGACTACGATTACGCCCATCGAAGTTGCAGCGCGAAATGCAAGAGAACCTTTCGCGGTACGGTCGAGGCTAGGATGGGCAATCTATGTTCCTACTGGTGTAGAATTCGAGACTCTTTTTTATCTTTGTACAATTGTTCTTTATTTCACACTTCACTCTTCGACGTTCTCGATCTTCATGCCACCGCGGCAGTTTAAACAATGATTACCTGTTGTTGTTCTTATTATCTTTATTATAGAGATTTTGAACTTGAAGTTTCTTTCATCTCTTTTTGCAGATTTGTTGGTTGATTGTTTTGGATGGTTTTATATTGTTGGTTTGTTGGTTTATTGTTTTGGATGGTTTTATATTGTTGGTTTGTTGGTTTGTTGTTTTGGATGGTTTTTAATTTGATGTTTTGTTGGTTTATATTTTGTAGTAGAGGTCGGCTTCTTTTAGGTATTGTATTAAGGTTCTGATATTATCCGCGTTGTTTGCCAGTGCTGCTGGCAGGTCGTTTGGTATGCCTAGCTTTCTTCTCACTCGTTCATATGCTCTGCATTCGATGATTAGGTGCTTTACTGTGGTGGGGTTTCCGCATGTGATGCATGTTGGTGCGCTTTTTCTGTCCATCAAATGTTGATGTGTAATTCTTGTGTGACTGATTCGCAATCTCGATATGATTCTTTGATGGTTGGGGTTAGGTGGGTCGGTCCATGGTAATGTGTTTTGTTTGATTTCATAGAGCTTGTTGGTATTTTGATTTAAATTTTCCCATTGTTTGTCTTAAAAAGCTCGGATTTTGGTCCAGCGTAGAAGGTCGTCTTTGGGTAGTGGGTTTGTGTTTTGGTCTGTCTTTTGTCTGCCAGTGTTGGCTAGAGAGTCAGCATGGTCATTGCCATTGATACCGAGGTGACTGGGTATCCAGCAGTAGATTATGTTTTTGTCTTCGTTATGTTATTTATGTTATTTATTTATTTATGTTATTCGTTATTTCTTCGCCTGTTCTATGTTTTGTATGTATAGGTGTCTGGATGTTCCGGAAGGTTTGCGTGGCGGTTATATTGGCGGGGACCGTGCTGTTCCAAGATCTTTCTCTGATTCTGCAGAGAGCCTGGACTGGAGGAAGCTGCTTGTTGGTTAGTTGTTTGAAGTGTTCTTTTATTCGGGAGGTTAGTTGTGTTGCTGGGAATTGTTTCTCATTGAGTCGGCTGTAGGCCGATAAGAGCTTGTTTATGAGGACTTCGTGAAAGTGTAGTTGGCCTGATTCGCATAAGAGTGACGCTATGGGGCTTGATCTGAATGCTCCTAATATTGTTCGTATGAAGTTGTTGTATATGGTTTCAATGGGTTTTAGGGATGCTTTACCTAAGGCTATTAAGTAGAATTCTGCTCCGTAGAGGAGCTTTGGAAGCAGCCAGTTGTTGAGAATTTTAAGAGCTGTTTCTCTCCATGCTCTTTTTCTGCTAGAGCATATCTTTCGCAACAGCTGATAGTGTTTTATTGTGGAGGTTTTTAAATATTCAAAGTGTTTGGTGAAGGTTAGTGGGTTATCTATTACTATTCCTAGTAATTTGTTTGCTCTACGGTTTGATATTTTGGAGTTGTTGATGAAGAGTTTTTGTGCTTTTCTGCGGTTTTGTTTTGTGAACCAGAGTATGTTAGATTTACTTGCTTCAATGTGGGGGACCATTGGGAAACGGAAACGGGACCATTGGGGCACCTTATTGAGTCCTTCTTGTAGTCTGGTTTTTGCTTCTTTTGGGTTTTTTCCGGTAGAAATTAGTGTTGACATATCTGCATAGATAAGTGGAGTGATATTTGTTGGTAGAGATGCTAGAAGGTTTTGGGTACTGATGTTAAAAAGTGTTGGGGAGAGTACTGCACCTTGCGGTACTGCATTTTCCAGTGTTTTTATAGAGGATCGTGCATTGCCTATGACAGTTTGGAATGTCCGGTTTTGTTAGGAAGTTTTGTATGAAGGAGGTAAGTTTGCCCCCGATTATCCAGGAGGTAAGCTGTTGGAGGATGGAAAACCTCCAAAATCTATCGAATGCTTTTGAAATGTCTATTGTAGCGCAGAAAACATGTTGTTCTGTGTTAAGGGCTGCATGTAGGGTATCATCAAGTGCGGCAAAGTACAATTCCTCTCCAATGCCTGCCTCTCCTATAAGTTTGTTATTTTCCAGAACATGGGCGAGCCTACGGTTGACCATTCTCTCTAGTATTTTGCTTATACAGCATAGAAGGGATTTTGGTCGGTAATTTTCTTTTTGGTGTGGTGTTTTGTTTGGTTTGGGAATAGGTACTATACGATCACGCTTCGGATCCGATGACCCATTCCTGCGGGCAATTGGGTCCTTCAATGCCGCAAGCCCCCTGTTCGACTTCCATCTCCCCGTCTCCTCCTTCCGCTCCCGCCTACGCGCCTCCACCGCCACTAGTATTTAAGAACTTAGTATGTAAGCTTGAATTTGTTAAGCCACCGGCGACCAATTTAATAAACGAAATGAAATGAAAGACTATTTTTCCATGCTGCTGGTATGATTCCAAATTTTGTTGTAGATTTTTAGTAGAGTGGTTTGCTCTATTGTGGGTAGGTTTTGAAGGAGTGGATAACTTATGTTATCCGGGCCGGCTGATTTGCCTCGACATATGTTAAGCGCATATTCTAGTACTCTAATGGTAAAAGGGTTATTGTACGACTCACTATTGTGTGTGTTGAGGTCGAGGGTGTGGGTTTCTTCTTTTGTTTTGGTTTTCTGGAAGGCAGTAGAATATTCGGAAGTAGCAGATGTTCGGTAAAAATGTTCAGCAAAAATCTCAGATATTTTGTGTTGGTCTTGGATGAAAGAGTTGTTTTGGTGTATGAAAGTGATTGGTTTTCGGGGTTTACTAGTTTTGCGGGTCGATACCAGAGGGCGCTGCTACGAATCTGATTTTTTTTTGTGATATTGGTACACTCTTCAAATGAACGTATGTAAAATTTCATTTCAATCGGTCACTAAATTTTCTTTTACAAGCCATTTAGTATCGACGTGTCACAGCATATTTTACAGCTGTTATGACGTCATCATTTGATGGAAAACGCTTTTCACGCATAATTTTTTTTTGGTCTGACCACTGATGGAAGTCGTCAGGGGTCAAATCTAGTGAATACGGTGGATACTCCAACAATTCTGACTTTAATTCATGGATTTTTGCCATTTTCAAAATGCTCTTGTGACACGATGCATTGCCCTGATGAAAGAGGATGTTTTTCTTCTTCAAACCCGGTCTTTTTTCACGAATTTTCGCTTTCAGTTGGTCTAAAATGTTACATAAATAATCAAAATTTATTGTTTTATCAATTTGCAAGTAATCCGCTAGCAAAATTCCATTCGCAACCCACCAAACTGATGCTAACATCTTTTTAGGCAATTTTTGGACGAACTCGTTTCGGAACCGAAGAAAAAGGTTCAGACCACTCCTTAACCTCTTCTTTTGATTCAGGATCATGGTTATAGACCTAAGTCTCATCCCTAGTGATGATTCAATGCACAAAATCCACTTTACCCTATCGAAAACACTTTAAATGTTGTCAAGAAAGATGCATTCGAATGCGTTTTTAGCGAATGCGGCACCCATTGTGCAAACAGCTTTCTGGAACCCAAAACTTGAGTCAAAATATTCGTTATACTGCTCAATGGGATGGCTAGGCCTAATACTAAATTTCTTTCAGTGGTTCGATGATTTTCCAATACGTCATTCTGTATTTTTTCTACGATTTCCGATGTTGTGTCTGTTTTTTGACGTTTTTGACATGGATTTTCTTGAAGGCTACTACGACCGCGTTTAAACTCAGAAACCCCTAACCCCCTAATTGAAGGCGAAGAGTCCTCATACACTTTCAATATTCGTTCATAATTTTCCTTTGCCTTTAAACCAATCCGCCAGCCATGAGTGACACGTCGATACTAAATGGCTTGTAAAAAAAAAATAAGCGACAGATTGAAATGAAACATCACATAGGTTCATTTGAAGGGTGTACCAATAACATTAAAAAAATCAGGCCCGTAGCAGAGCCCTCTGGTATCGACCCGCAAAACTTAATGAACACCCTAGTATTTCGATAGTGTGGACACAGTTGATGGAGCGATCAGTCGAGCAAAGCAAGTGCGCTTTGTACATTCCAAGGTGGACTGCGAAATACGAAACTGGGTTTCGATCTCGACTAAGGTACTCGAAAGTCTGGGAGAACGTGATCGCGGCGAGAACGTGATCGCGGCGAGAACGTGATCGCGGCGAGAACGTGATCGCGGCGAGAACGTTCTCTTCAATGCGGACAAGATAACTGAAAACGTGCGTGTGTTGGGAATATATCAAGTTGGCTAAAAAGTAATCCATTATTTTTGAATGAAATTCAAAACATTATTTAAGAAACTTCCGATGGTCCGATTTACGTCAAATATGTACCGTTTTGTTGGAAAATTTGTTGTCTTTTCAAAATTAAAAGACTTGGCTGGGCTTGTAATATCTCCTTTGTAAAAGGATTAGTCGTTATCGACAAAAAACTGGAGCAATCCATTTGTACAATCCTTTTTTGATCTAAGTTTTTCATCACTCAGGAAATTTTGTAATGCGCGAAAAAGGTGTAAATCGCTTAGTGCAAGGTCCGGATAATACGGTGGATGCATTAAAACATCCCAAACAAATTCCCGGACTTTCTGGTGAGTCACTAAAGACGTGCGTGACATTTCGTTTTCCTGATGGAACACAACACCTCTTCTGTTGGCCGATTCTGGTCGTTTCTGGTAAATTGGTAGCTTCAAACCGTGCAGTTGTTGGTAGTAGAAATCTGAATTTATTGTTTAGCCACACGGAAGCAACTCATAATAAACGATTCCTTTCAAGTCCCACCCAAATACCCAGTAGAACTTCCCTAGCCGTTATTTCTGGTTTGGCCACAGGTTAAGCTGCTTCAACACGCTTAGACCACGACCGACTTCACACAATATTGTCGTAAGTGACCCATTTCTCATCCCCAGTACCCATCCGTTTAAGAAATGGGTCGATTTCGTTCCGTTTGGCAAAAACTTCGCCGATGGCCATTCAATCCCATGCCATGTTGTTTGATGTAAATAGGGTGGCGCCCAAACATCGAGCTTCTTTGTAAATCCAGCTTTGTTCAAATGGCTTAAAACTATTTTATTATTAATCTTCAGTCCCTGACCGATGCTCTGACTACTAACATGCGGATCAACTTTGATTATTTCTGTGATTTTATCGATATTTTCGATGACGTGTCTGCCTAGGCTTTAACATAAAAAATAACTGAAATGGGTAAACGAAACCAAAATTTATCGCCACTAGCTGTTAGAGTATCGGCACCGTAAACAGCATGCAAAACTTCAGCGGCCTAGCTTGAATTTTCGCCTTTATCGGACAAAAAATGTAAAATATACCGAATTTTCTCTGCGTTGACCTCCATTGTTAACACCCTTTCACTTACAAACGAATGGAACAAACAATAAACAATGAAAGCACTTTTTAAGTGTAAAGTATAAGCTTTAAAACGAGCCTAAACTTGAAACTGTACGATGAATACTTCACGAGATATCGATCACTAAAGACATCTACCGAAAAAATAATGGATTTCTTTTTAGCCAACCTTATATAAGCTGCAATCCACATTCAACACTGAACATCGTGAACATCTCAAACTATATTTCGATGGCTGTGCCCGACAAATCGCCGCGTGCTAAGTTGCGTAATGGGGTTTTTGACCCACTGGGGTTTCTCGCTCAGTTTACAATACACGGAAAAATATTGATGCAGGATTTGTGGCGAACGGGATGTAGCTGGGATGATGAGATTGACAGCAAATCATTAAGGAAATAGCAACGGTGGACGGAATTGCTTACGCAAGTGGCGGCTATCCGTATTCCTCGCTGTTATAACGGTAATTCAGCGACCACTGCGAAAGAATCGTTACAACTCCACATCTTCAAGGATGCCGGCGAGCAGGCGTATGGATGTGTGGCGTACTTAAGGGTATTAGCAAACTGCGCATTCGTTCGGTCCAGATCGCGATGTTCAGGCAAACACGGGATTACCCATGCGGTGATAAGAAGATAAAATCCTCATGTTGCACTCACGGATCACAGCTAAGTGTATCAGTATGCAGAGACAAGCTGCAAATCACAAACAATTGCAGTACCATGCGTTCGGATGAGGTTACGCCGAGGAATCCATACAGCTATAGTACGGGGACGTAATTCCGAACCAGTCAAGCCTATTTCTGTTTATTTCTCAATTATTTTCGACAACCAACAGAAAAGAGTCTACCGGCTATCACTTCGGCACGTTTTTGCAGGATTCCGGGCAGTCTTCCCCTTTGCAGATGTCACACACTTCCTGTTTGTCCACCTCGTACACCTTGATGGCGTTTAAGTCTAAAGTTGGATAAGGAAAGATCAACATCCATAACTCACAGACAAGGGACATTTCCAGGCGACAATG